>NC_083226.1:178995382-179037430 GCF_032191835.1 Heteronotia binoei
GGATGGTGGCTCAGTGGTAGAGCATCTGCTTGGCAAGTAGAAGGTCCCAGGTTAATTCCCCGGCATCTCCAACTAAAAAGGGTCCAGGCAAGTAGGCGTGAAAAACCTCAGCTTGAGACCCTGGAGAGCCATGAATGGGGCTGTGGCTCAGTGGTAGAGCATCTGCTTGGGAAGCAGAAGGTCCAAGGTTCAGTCCCCGGCATCTCCAACTAAAAAGAGTCCAGGCAAGTAGGTGTGGAAAAACCTCAGCTTGAGACCCCGGAGAGTCTGAATTAGACAAGACTGATGGACCCAGGGTGTGATTCAGTAGAAGGCAGCTTCATCTGTTCATATGTTCACTGATCAAATCAAACCTGAACCCACCCACCCCTGAAGCTAAAATGACTAGACTGAGGCTATTGCACTTTGCTCATATTATGAGAAGGCAAGAATGACTGGAAAAGACAATAAAGCTAAGAAAAGCGGAAGGCAGCAGGAAGCAAGGGAGGCCCAACCTGAGATGAAGGAACTCCATCGAGGGTGCCACAGCAGGGGCGTGGACTTTCCAATTTCCCCGGAGGGGGTTGGAACTCAGCCGGAGGCATTGCTATAATAGGTCCCTAAAAGAACTGGGATCCAAAGACATCACAGGGAGAAGCCAGTGACATCACAGGGAGGGGCTTCCATTATCACTACCTATTGGAGGTGGGGCCAGGGGGATTTAGGGAGAAGCCTCCCAGACGCTTAGCAGGAGCTCCCTCTAGCAATGCCCCCTGGACTGGGCCGAACCCAGGAAAAGGTGGGAGTTGCCCATTCGTCATAGTAGTATCTCAGCAGTCTCCTGCTGTGTCCTGTTTTCCAAAAGTCACTTTTAGAAGGAATAGTCACTTTAAGATCAGCAACGTGCATGCATTTCATGTCCATAGGATAAACGAATGGTCACCAATTTGGACAGTAAAAAGGCAACACAGACAAGCCTTTAGGGGAACTTTTGAAAAGGTTTTCCTGGATGTTCATTTACCTTCCTTTGGGAATGCATGGTTGGAGTCTCTGATACAGGAAGAACAGAAAACAATTGCTGTGCATTCAAAGGAGCTGTGCGATAAAAACAGCTACTCAGAGGTTCCCATTGAGCGTGCTGGAAAGTTCAAGCGTTCTCCTACAGGCTTCTCAGGCTTCTTATTTTTGATGTCAAATTTGTGTCTATTGTGCCTGGGGATCTGAAACACTTTTTCTGCCTTTGAAGATCGTTATCTTTCCTTCTTGAAAATCTAAAACGGATTGGGGGAAAAAATTCCATACGCTCAAAGGAGTTTGTCACTATGCCTGGCACTGTTGGTTGGGGGAGGCCTGAGCCCCCAAGTCCTCTATTGGCTGCCTGGAGGGGGCTCAGCCCCTGCTGGGAAGAATCTGGTGGAAGATTGAGCCCCGCCCCCTGTAGTTTACGCCTATGGCACAAAGACCCACATTTGGCAAGACCTGAGCAATGTTGTAAACAATAATAATAATAATATTAATAATAATAATAAATTTTTATTTATATCCCTCTCTCCCCCGCCTAGGCAGGCTCAGGGCGGCTAACAACATTTCAATAAGTTATACAATATAGGGTTTAAAACAATTAGGTTATACAGTAATATAAAATAACAATCTAAAACAATATAAGATTATACAATAATTTAAAACAGCGATCTAAAACCAGTTCCAGTTGCCTGGATCATTCCATGATTTGGACGGCAGTGATCTTCCTGATGTTGTTCTGTTCACTTATGTTATGGCAGGGGTCACTAGATAAATCGTTGATGGATTAAACAGCCATCCTATCAACGGTCTACAAAAGCCTGCTTAAAAAGAATGGTCCTTACAGGGCCCTGCGGAATTGATCCAAATTCCGCAGGGCCCGTACCTCCTCGGGAGTTGATTCCAAAGGCACGGGGCTGTAACAGAGAAGGCCCGTGCCCGGGTACTCTGTAATTTTGCTTCCTTTGGCCCAGGGATAGTCAGCATGTTCTTCCCTGCTGACCTCAGTGCTCTTTGGGGCTCATATGGGGAGAGACGGTCCCTCAGGTAGGCAGGTCCTCGGCCATAAACAAGAGGACATTTAGGATGTCATTAATTCATTATGCTACAGCACCAACCCCAAATCAGACTTTTTCCCTGCAGCCACTTGTGGCCGGACCTGCCTGTCCCGCATTGGTCTTGTCAGCCACCAGCGAGCCTGCAGCAGACGTGGACTACTGCACCTTTCTTAAATCTTCGTTCGCGAAGCCAAGCCGAGAGAGAATTCATTATGTCATCGTCCACTTGCGCAGTCGAGTCTGACTCTTTGGCCTTCTGTCTTTCCCAGCATCAGGGTCTCTCCAGGGAGTGCTCCCTTCTCATTGGGTGGCCAAAGTAGCTGAGCTTCAGCTTCAGCATCTGACCTTCCAGGGAAGACCCTACTTCTGTTCTGATTTTGGAACAAGCGCAGAAAATGGCCATTGCTTTTGAACACCCACGGAAAAAAACTAGGAAACAAATGAAGAAGAAGAAGACTGCAGATTTATACCCCGCCCTTCTCTCTGAATCAGAGACTCAGAGCGGCCCTTTCAAGGATAGAGACTCAGAGTGGCTCACTATCTCCTTTCCCTTCCTCCCCCACAGCAGACACCCTGTGAGGTGGGGTGGTGCTGAGAGAGCTTTCACAGCAGCTGCCCTTTCAAGGACAGAGGACTCAGAGCGGCTTACCATCTCCTATATCTTCTCCCCCCAAAACAGACACCCTGTGAGGTGGGTGGGGCTGGAGAGGGCTCCCACAGCAGCTGCCCTTTCAAGGACAGAGACTCAGAGTGGCTTACCATTCTCTATATCTTCTCCCCCCCACAACAGACAACCCTGTGAGGTGGGCGTGTCTGAGAGGCCTCTCACAGCAGCTGCCCTTTCAAGGACAGAGACTCAGAGTGGCTTATAATCTCTTATATCTTCTCCCCCCACAACAGACACCCTGTAAGGTGGGTGGGGCTGAGAGGGCTCTCACAGCAGCTTCCCTTTTAAGGACAGAGACTCAGAGTGGCTTACAATCTCCTATATCTTCTCCCCCCACAACAGACACTCTGTGAGGTGGGTGGGGCTGAGAGGGGCTCTCACAGCAGCTGCCCTTTCAAGGACAGAGACTCAGAGCGGCTTACCATCTCCTATATCTTCTCTCCGCACAACAGACACCCTGCGAGGTGGGCGGGACTGAGAGGGTTCTCAAAGCGGCTGCCCTTTCAAGGACAACTCCCACGAGAGGCTATTCCAGCAGGGGCAGGTGGAGGAGTGGGGGAATCAAACCCGGTTCTCCCAAGTAAGAGTCTGCACACTGAACCACTACACCGAACCGGAATGAAGTCATTTCAGGGTAACTCGGCACAGAGGGTCTCTTTCCTGAATATTGCGCCGTGAGCTCAGTCACCGGTTCGTTCTTCTCTTATCCTTGCGATGGAGCTGCGTGGATTGGATAAATGGCGGCGAACCTCTTTGAAGATGAAAGTTGCCATTCGGGGGGCGGGGGGGGAGCTGAATTTTCATTTATTAATCAAGAGCCCAGTCACCCTCAGTAAGAAGTGACCACGGCCGACGGCATCCATTGTTTGCACTTCAAAGGAGACCCTCCGTCTCATTAGCATGCCTTTGTAATCTCACTTAAATGGACCCCCTTTCCTCTTTGGTGATGATCAAGAGGAATATTTCTCAGGTGTGACATTATCTTAAGCAAGAGATCAAGGCACGCATTCAACCTGCTCCGGAAATATTTTTCAAGAGTTATGAAAAGAGATCCTGCCGCCTGATACTTCTGGCTTTCAAGGGAGGAGGAGCATACTCCCAATATTGAGGTGGAAGAAGAAGAGAATGAAAGGGAAGAAAACAAGCGGGGTGTTTTGAAGACAGGAATACTGGCTGGTTCATGCAGAGGCCCTGGGAACGAAGCAAGGGCTCACTTTTTTCACTTATTTAATTTACGCCTGCTGTTTTCTTGAATGATAGCAGACCTGAGAATCCACCTGTGGATAATGCGTTTTCTCCTGGAGGGAGATTGGCAACCTGCAAGCCTCCACTTGGCCTTTTAGTTTCCACACACACACACTCCACAGGCTAGGAAGGAGGAAATCAGCCCAAGGCATTCCAGAAGCACATCAGCTCTCCCTTTAGAAATGCTAATAAATCTAGCAGGAAAGAGAAGTGGATGGTCCTCAATCCATCCCTTTCTCTACTCTACCCCAGGCAAAAAATCCCACAGAGTTTGGAGGGTGTTTGGCTAGAACAGGGGTGGCCAAACCGTGGCTCTGGGAGTCTCATGTGGCTCTTTCAAAGTTCCTTTCTTTCTTTCTTTCTTTTTTCTTCCTTCCTTCCTTTCCTTTCTTTCTTTCTTTCTTTCTTTCTTTCTTTTCTTTCTTTCTTTCTTTCTTTCTTTCTTCTTTCTTTCTTTCTTTCTTTCTTTCTTTCTTTCTTTCTTTCTTTCTTTCTTTCTTCTTCTCTTTCTTTCTTTCTTTCTTTCTTTCTCTCTCTCTCTTCTCTCTCTCTCTCTTTCTCTCTCTCTTTCTTTCTCTCTCTCTCTTTCTCTCTCTCTTCTTCTCTCTTCTTTCTCTCTCTCTTTCTCTCTCTCTCTTCTCTTCTCTTTCTTTCTTCTCTTTCTTTCTTTCTTTCTTTCTTTCTTTCTTCTTTCTTTCTTTCTTTCTTTCTTTCTTTCTTTCTTTCTTCTTTCTTTCTTTCTTCTTTCTTTCTTCTTTCTTTCTTTCTTTCTTTCTTTCTTTCTCTCTCTCTTTCTCTCTCTCTCTTTCTCTCTCTCTTTCTCTCTCTCTCTCTTTCTTTCTCTCTCTCCCCTCCCTCTCACGTTCACATCTTGTGGCTCTCAAATATCTGATATTTATTCTATATGGCTCTTATATTAAGTAAGTTTGGCCACCCCTGGCCTAGAACAACCCCGGAGAAAATCTCCAGGCATGAGCTGCTGGAAGTGCTTCTTTCACCTGACCTGACACAGAGCGAAGAAAACTTCTTTGCAAGCGGAAGTTGCTCTCTTTCTCTGGGGTTCTGTCCTCCTGAAAGGACATGGGACTCTTAACTCCCTGAGGCAGTCATAATGACCATAAGAACATAAGAGACGTCATGTTGGATCAGGCCAATGGCCCATACCAGTCCAACACTCTGTGTCACATAAGAAAAATAAGAGAAGTCATGTTGGATCAGGCCAATGGCCCATCCAGTCCAACACTCTGTGTCACATAAGAACATAAGAGAAGCATGTTGGACCAGGCCAGTGGACCATCCAGTCCAACACTCTGTGTCACATAAGAACATAAGAGAGCCCTGTTGGATCAGGCCAATGGCCCATCCAGTCCCAACACTCTGTGTCATATAAGAACATAAGAGAAGCCATGTTGGATCAGGCCAATGGCCCATCCAGTCCAACACTCCGTGTCACATAAGAAAATAAGAGAAGTCATGTTGGATCAGGCAATGGCCCATCCAGTCCAACACTCTGTGTCACATAAGAACATAAGAGAAGCCATGTTGGATCAGGCCAATGGCCCATCCAGTCCAACACTCTGTGTCACACAGAGGTGCCATCAGGAAGACCACCAGTGGGGCCAGGGACACTACAAGTCCTCCCACTGTGCCCCCCCCCCAAGCACCAAGAATCCAGAGCATCACTGCTCCAAACAGAGAGTTCCAACAATACGCTGTGGCTAATTGCCACTCATGGACCTCTGCTCCGGATGTCTATCCAATCCCCTCTTGAAGCTGCTATGGTTGTAGGTGCCCGCCACCCTCCTGCGGCAGTGAATTCCATGTGACCAAATACAGAAGGCATGTCTGGAGGAACAATTTCACCAGCTGCAGCATCCGAGCTGAACTTTCATTTCCCTTTCCTGCTTCCAGAGACACAAACCCTCAGGCACGAACAAAAAAAGTTCTTGGGCTTTGCTTCTGAGCCCATGGAGCAAGCTCTGCAACCTTGGATAAGCTAGCTCAATAGGCCCTGTAGTAAGAGCCCTGTAAGCTATTGGAGGATTGGCTACATCAGGGGTGTTTATCCTAATCTGCTACTAAAAAAAATAATTCCTGGTCACAATACAAGCAAAGGGCAGAAGTGGGTCTTGAACTTACACCATCCACCCCATTTTATCTAATTGTTTTAACTTGGATTTTTAACATGGATTTTTTTTTTTAAGAGCCCCGTGGCTCAGAGTGGTAAAGCTGCAGTCCTGCAGTCCTAAGCTCTGCTCATGACCTGAGTTTGATCCCAGCGGAAGCTGGTTCAGGTAGCCGGCTCCAGGTTGGCTCAGCCTTCCATCCTCAGTAAAATGAGCCACCAGCTTGCTGGGGGGAAAGTGTAGATGACTGGGGAAGGCAATGGCAAACCACCTTGTAAAACGTCTGCCATGAAAACGTGAGAGCAACGTCACCGAGTCGGAAACGAGTGGTGCTTGCACAGGGGACCTTTCCTTTTATAAGAGCCCCGTGGCGCAGAGTGGTAGAGCTGCAGTACTGCAGTCGGAGCCCTCTGCTCACGATCTGAGTTCGATCCCAGTGGAAGCTGGTTCAGGTAGGCTGGCTCAAGGTTGACTCAGCCTTCCATCCTTCCGAGGGCAGTCAAATGAGTACCTAGCTTGCGGGAGGGAGAAGTGTAGATGACTGGGGAAGGCAATGGCAAACCACCCCGTCAAAAGTCTGCAGTGAAAACATTGTGAAAGCAATGTCACCCCCCAGAGTCAGAAACAACTGGGGCTTGCACAGGGGTCCTTTCCTTTTATAAGAGCCCCGTGGCGCAGAGTGGTAAAGCTGCAATACTGCAGTCGGAGCCCTCTGCTCACGACCTGAGTTCGATCCCAAGTGGAAGCTGGTTCAGATAGCAGGCTCCAGGTTGGCTCAGCCTTCCATCATTCCAAGATCAGTAAAATGAGTACCCAGCTTGCTGGGGGAGATGACTGGGGAAGGCAAAGGCAACTCACCCTGTCGATACGGTCGACCATCGGGCTGCTGGCCCGCCGTCTCGCCGACGCGGGGATTCAGGGGTTAGCCTTGCAATGGCTTTCCTCTTTCCTTGAAGGTCGGGGACAGAGGGTCACTATTGGGGATGAGCTGTCCCGTAGGCACACGCTTGATTGCGGGGTGCCTCAGGGTGCGGTTCTTTCCCGATGTTATTTAACATCTATATGCATCCCCTCGCCCAGATTGCCCGAAGGTACGGGCTGGGTTGTCACCAGTATGCTGATGACACCCAGCTTTATCTGCTTATGGATGGCCAGTTGGTCTGCGCCTCACAAAATCTGGACCGGGCACTACAGGCTGTGGCTGGGTGGCTCAAGCAGAGCGGACTGAGGCTAAATCTGGCGAAGACAGAGGTCCTTTGCTTGGGCCGTCGGGGTCCGGGAAGGGAAATACCCCTTCCGGTTTTTGACGGTGCACCGCTGATTGCGACGCATAGAGTCAGGAGCCTGGGGGTACTTCTGGAGCCTTCCTTAACAATGGAGGCCCAGATAGCAGCCACTGCCAAGTCCGCATTCTTCCGCTTTTGATGCTCCCATTCAAGCTTTTGATGCAGCTGGCTCCCTTCCTGGAGCGCGACGATCTAGCAACGGTGATCCATGCTACGGTCACCTCGAGGTTGGACTACTGCAATGCCCTCTACATGGGGCTGCCCCTGTGCCGAACCCGGAAATTGCAGCTGGTGCAGAACGCCGCCGCCCGGTTGTTATTGGGGCTCCCAAGGTGGGAGCACATTCAGCCGGGACTTCGGGCTCTGCACTGGCTGCCAATATCCTACCGAGTTCGGTACAAGGTGCTGGTTATTACCTTTAAAGCCCTATATGGCCTAGGACCTGCCTACCTGAGGGACCGTCTCTTCCCACACGTTCCCCAGCGAGCACTGAGATCGGGAACTCAAAACCTCCTGGTTGTCCCCGGGCCAAAAGAAGCCCGTTTGAAAGCTACAAGGGACAGGGCCTTCTCCATAATGGCTCCATCTTGGTGGAACCAGCTGCCGGAAGAGGTAAGGGCCCTGCGGGATCTTACCCAATTCCGCAGGGCCTGTAAGACAGCCCTCTTCCGGCTGGCCTACAACTGACCGGCACTGAGTACTGAACACTGAACATCGAATTTGAACTGAGCGTAACTTAAGACCGCTGAATGATTTTTAATGTTTTATGTATATAACAAATGTTTAGATTTTTAATTATAAATTATGTAATGTTAATTTTAATGCTTAATTTTATATTTTATGTTAGTTTTACACGTTGTAAGCCGCCCTGAGCCACCTAGTGGGAAGGGCGGGATATAAATCTCAGATAAATAAAAAATAATAATAATAATAAAAAAAAAAGTCTGCTGTGAAAACGTTGTGAGAGCAACGTCACCCCAGAGTCGGAAACGACTGGTGCTTGCACAGGGGACCTTTCCTTTTATAAGAGCCCCATGGCGCAGAGTGGTAAAGCTGCAGTATTGCAGTCGGAACCCTTTGCTCACAACCTGAGTTCGATCCCAGCGAAAGCTGGTTCAGGTAGCCAGCTCCAGGTTGACTCAGCCTTCCATCCTTCCGAGGTCAGTCAAAGGAGTCCCCAGCTTGCTGGGGGGGGGGGAAGTGTAGATGACTGGGGAAGGCAATGGCAAACCACCCCGTAAAAAGTGTGCCGTGAAAACATCGTGAGAGCTACGTCACCCCAGAGTCGGAAACAACTGGTGCTTGCACAGGAGACTACCTTTACCTTTTTAAAACTTGTTTTAACTGTTTAATTGTTGGATTTTTTAAACTGTTTTATTGTGTCGTAATCTGCCCTGAGCCCATTGTGGGAAACGGCGGACTATAAATTTGCAAAATAAAAATAAAAATAAATAAACTCAGGCCTCCATGCCAAAACACATATCACAGAGAAGTCAGTGTTATCCCTGGAAGACCTTTTCCCCCCTTAAAGCAAAGAGAGACTTCACTGCTTAACGTCACACCCTCATGGGAAGAAATTTCAGCTTTAATTGTTTGCTACAAGCTGTTAATGTTCCCCGCAGGAAAGACAGGAGACGAGGGGTGGGAAAGGAGGAGAAAGAAAGGAGGTTTCCACCAGGCCAGCATTTCCTGATGAGCTGGTCTTCCACCCCTCTTCACACCAGAGATAACAGCCGAGCTATCCAAAAGCTAAAAATTATTGACCCATCTTCTTGCCTTTTTCAGACAGCTGCAAAGTTCAGCTGAGGACGCCGGAGACGCAACGGAGACATGGATTTTGGTGGACACCACAGCACTGCACTGAAAGGAAAGGAACGGAGCCTGTTATAGTTGAAAGGCGATGTTATTTTTACCCTTTTTTCTTTCTAAATCTAGAAATTCAAGCTTTTGATGCTCCCATTTTTTTTAAAAGGCTTTCACCTTGCCCTGCTCTCTTTTTTATTCTGTTTCTGAAGACTTGGCTGAGGATAAAAAAAAAAAAAGGCAGGAGAGCAGTTTGTTACTGTTAAAATAACTGCCGGTCCAAGGTTACTTTGAGCAGATTTTGCTTTTGATTCTTTTCAATCATTTCCCATTAGGATGCTCCGTTGAAATGGTCTGATCAGGACTTGTTTCCATAAGAAGAACATCGGAAGAGCACTGCTGGATCAGACCAGTGGTTCACCCAGCCTCAAATCCCATCTCACGCCATGGCGAACCAGTTCCTCTGGACGTCCGGCATCAGGGCATAGAGGCAAAGGCCTTCCCCTTCAAGAGGCAACTGGATAAATATATGGAGCAGAGGTTCATCAGTGCCTATTAGCCACAAGGTTTAGAATAATAGAATCGTAGAATCATAGAGTTGGAAGGGATCTCCCGGGTCATCTAGTCCAACCCCCTGCACAATGCAGGAAAGTCACAAACACCTCCCCCTAAATTCACAGGATCCTCATAGCAGTCGGATGGCCATCTAGCCTCTGTTTCAAAACCTCCAAGGAAGGAGAGCCCACCACCTCCCGAAGAAGCCTGCTCCACTGAGGAATTCCTCTAACAGTCAGGAAGTTCATAGAATCCTAGAGTTGGAAGGGACCTCCAGGGTCATCTAGTCCAACCACCTGCACAATGCAGGAAACTCACAAATACCTCCCCCTAAATCCACAGGATCTTCATTGCTGCCAGATGGCCATCTAGCCTCTGTTTCAAAACCTCCAAGGAAGGAGAGCCCACCACCTCCCGAAGAAGCCTGTTCCACTGAGGAATTCCTCTAACAGTCAGGAAGTTCATAGAATCCTAGAGTTGGAAGGAATCTCCAGGGTCATCTAGTCCAACCACCTGAACAATGCAGGAAACTCACAAACACCTCCCCCTAAATCCACAGGATCTTCATTGCTGCCAGATGGCCATCCAGCCTCTGTTGAAAAATCTCCAAGGAATGAGAGCCCACCACCTCCCGAGGAAGCCTGTTTCACTGAGGAACTGCTCTAACGGTCAGGAAGTTCTTCCTATTGTTGAGCCGGAAATGCTTTTGATTTAATTTCAACCCATTGGTTCTGGTCATACCTTCTGGGGACACAGAAAACAACTCCACACCATCCTCTATAGGACAGCCCTTCAAGAACTTGAAGATGGTGATCCTATCACCTCTCAGTCGCCTCCTCTCCAGGCTAAACATCCCCAGCTCCTTGGTCTTCAGACCCCTCAACATTTTCTTCACCCTCTTCTGGACCCATTCCAGCTTGTCTATATTCTTCTTAAAATGTGGTGCCCAAAGCTGAACATAATACTCCAGGTGTGGTCTTACTAGAGCAGAGTAAAGCAATACCACCACTTCACGTGATCTGGACACTATCTTTCTGTTGTTACAGTCCAAAATTGCATTTGCCTTTTTAGCCACCACATCACACTGTTGACTCATGTTCAGTGTATGGTCCACTAAGACCCCTAGATCTTTTTTGCACATACTACTTTAGATGGAACTCTCTGTCTGGGGCAGTGATGCTCTGTATTCTTGGTGCTTGGGGGGACACAGTGGAAGGGCTTCTAGTGTCCTGAAACCACTGATGGCACCTGGTTTTTCGGCCACTGTGTGACACTGAGTGCGGGACTGGATGGGCCATTGGCATGATCCAACATGGCTTCTCTTATATTCTTATGTGACATAGAGTGTTAGACTGGATGGGCCATTGGCCTGATCCAACATGGCTTCTCTGATGTTCTTATGTGACACAGAATGTTGGACTGGATGGGCCATTGGCCTGATCCAAGATGGCTTCTCTTATGTAACACAGAGTGTTGGACTGGATGGGCCATTGGCCTGATCCAACATGGCTTCTCTGATGTTCTTATGTGACACAGAATGTTGGACTGGATGGGCCATTGGCCTGATCCAACAGGGCTTCTCTTATGTAACACAGAGTGTTGGACTGGATGGGCCATTGGCCTGATCCAACATGGCTTCTCTGTTGTTCTTATGTGACACAGAATGTTGGACTGGATGGGCCATTGGCCTGATCCAACAGGGCTTCTCTTATGTAACACAGAGTGTTGGACTGGATGGGCCATTGGCCTGATCCAACATGGCTTCTCTGATGTTCTTATGTGACACTGAATGTTGGACTATAATTTAAAACTATATTTAAAACTATAATCCTAGAAGCTCAGATAAAATACATACCACAAGTTAGGAAAGGCACAAACAGGCATAAGAAAAGGCCTGCGTGGTTAACAAACAAAGTAATGGAAGCTGTAAAAGGTAAGAAGGACTCCTTTAAGCGGTGGAAAACCAGTCCAAGTGAGATTAGTAAAAGGGAACACAGGCTGTGGCAAATCAAATGCAAGACTGTGATCAGGCAGGCAAAAAGGGACTATGAGGAGCATATTGCAAAAAACATAAAGACCAACAATAAAACTTTCTTCAAATATATTAGAAGTAGGAAACCAGCCAGGGAGGCAGTGGGGCCCTTGGATGACCATGGGGTAAAAGGATTACTGAAGGAGGATAGGGAAATGGCTGAAAAGCTAAATGAATTTTTTGCCTCCGTCTTCACTGTAGAAGACGAGAACTTTTTGCCCGCCCCAGAACCACTAATTTTGGAAGGGGTGTTGAAAGACCTGAGTCAGATTGAGGTGACAAATGAGGAGGTCCTACAACTGATAGACAAATTAAAAACTAATAAGTCACCGGGTCCGGATGGCATACATCCGAGAGTTCTGAAGGAACTCAAAGTTGAACTTGTGGATCTTCTAACAAAAATCTGTAATCTTTCATTGAAATCTGCCTCCATTCCTGAGGACTGGAAGGTAGCAAATGTCACCCCCATCTTTAAAAAAGGTTCCAGAGGAGATCCGGGAAACTACAGGCCAGTCAGTCTGACTTCAATACCGGGAAAGTTGGTAGAAACCATTATCAAGGACAGAATGAGTAGGCACATTGATGAACACGGGTTATTGAGGAAGACTCAGCATGGGTTCTGCAAGGGAAGATCTTGCCTCACTAACCTGTTGCATTTCTTTGAGGGGGTGAACAAACATGTGGACAAAGGAGACCCGATAGATGTTGTTTACCTTGACTTCCAGAAAGCTTTTGATAAAGTTCCTCATCAAAGGCTCCTTAGAAAGCTTGAGAATCATGGAGTAAAAGGACAGGTCCTCTTGTGGATCAAAAACTGGCTGAGTAATAGGAAGCAGAGAGTGAGTATAAATGGGCAGTCTTCGCAGTGGAGGACGGTAAGCAGTGGGGTGCCGCAGGGCTCGGTACTGGGTCCCATGCTTTTTAACTTGTTCATAAATGATTTAGAGTTCGGAGTGAGCAGTGAAGTGGCCAAGTTTGCGGATGACACTAAATTGTTCAGGGTGGTGAGAACCAGAGAGGATTGTGAGGAACTCCAAAGGGATCTGTTGAGGCTGGGTGAGTGGGCGTCAACGTGGCAGATGCGGTTCAATGTGGCCAAGTGCAAAGTAATGCACATTGGGGCTAAGAATCCCAGCTACAAATACAAGTTGATGGGGTGTGAACTGGCAGAGACTGATCAAGAGAGAGATCTTGGGGTCATGATAGATAACTCACTGAAAGTGTCAAGACAGTGTGCGTTTGCAATAAAAAAGGCCAATGCCATGCTGGGAATTATTAGGAAGGGAATTGAAAACAAATCAGCCAGTATCATAATGCCCCTGTATAAATCGATGGTGCGGTCTCATTTGGAGTACTGTGTGCAGTTCTGGTCGCCGCACCTCAAAAAGGATATTATAGCTTTAGAGAAGGTGCAGAGAAGGGCAACTAGAATGATTAAAGGGCTGGAGCACTTTCCCTATGAAGAAAGGTTGAAACGCTTGGGACTCTTTAGCTTGGAGAAACGTCGACTGCGGGGTGACATGATAGAGGTTTACAAGATAATGCATGGAATGGAGAAAGTAGAGAAAGAAGTACTTTTCTCCCTTTCTCACAATACAAGAACTCGTGGGCATTCGATGAAATTGCTGAGCAGACAGGTTAAGACGGATAAAAGGAAGTACTTCTTCACCCAAAGGGTGATTAACATGTGGAATTCACTGCCACAGGAGGTGGTGGCGGCCACAAGTATAGCCACCTTCAAGAGGGGTTTAGATAAAAATATGGAGCACAGGTCCATCAGTGGCTATTAGCCACAGTGTATGGAGCACAGGTCCATCAGTGGCTATTAGCCACAGTGTATGTGTGTATATAACATTTTTTGCCACTGTGTGACACAGAGTGTTGGACTTGATGGGCCGTTGGCCTGATCCAACATGGCTTCTCTTATGTTCTTATGTTCTTATGTTCTTATGGACTGGATGGGCCATTGGCCTGATCCAACATGGCTTCTCTTATGTTCTTATGTTCTTACATGTTGTGGCGGTACATCCCCTAATATAATAATAGATCAGGCAAAGACTTCTATGTATCCTAAACCCTACAAGCCCTCCAGTTCTAGTATTAACAACAGAGGGAGAAAAAGTTATCTGTCCTCTTTTCTTCATACTTGTTTTTGGCAAACTTTATAAATCTCTTTCATGTCCCTCACTCAGCTGTCTTTTCTCTCTCTCTCTCTCTCTCTCTCTCCCCAAACTCAATTTGGTGGAATAGGTCTCCTTCATAGCAGCTAACCGGATCACTGTATTAGCACAGTAATGTCATTAGATGCGCTTATCAAAGCCTGATTCATTTACATGGGGGCTGCCAATTAAATAAAGAGCTGCTTGAGATAGACAGACGGGCAGACAAAGCTTTTAGCGGGCCTGGGCTGGATTTTCGTGGGGTTTGATTTTTCAGGCTGAAATCTGCTCCGATGAGGGAGAACCTTGAGGGAGCTGCTATATGAACTGCGCTTCTATGTATTGTGTCTAAGTTCTGGATGTTAATTGTCCTTCAGCTAGAGAGGTGGTGTTAAAAAGTTACTGATTTAAGAACTCCAAGGGCTCTGTAATCCACAAACGTCAGGGCAGTTCATTCCAGAATCCAGGATTCAAACAAAAAAGGGACAACATTTTAAGGGAGCTGTGAAGAGCAAACTGGAAAAACAGAGGTGCTTTTAAATGCTTCTTTTTAGAGAGAGAGAGAGAGAGAGAGAGAGAGAGTTTGGTGTAGTGGTTAAGCGTGTGGACTCTTATCTGGGAGAACCAGGTTTGATTCCCCACTCCTCCACTTGTACCTACTGGAATGGCCTTGGGTCAGCCATAGCTCTCGCAGAACTGCCCTTGAAAGGGCAGCTTCTGTCAGAGCTCTCTCAGCCCCACCTACCTCAAAGAGTGTCTGTTATGGGTAGGGGAAAGGTAAAGGAGATCGTGAACTGCTGTGAGACTCTGAGATTCAGAGTATAGGGTGGGATGTAAATCCAATATCATCATCATCTTCTTCTTCTTCTTGTATGCACTTTTTGACAATAACAAAAATAACGTTTAAAAAGTATTTTTGGGGGGTCTGCTCTACTGCTACTTCAGTGTCCTTTTTGGGCAACGAAAAACTGCCCATTCTCTCCACAACTCTCTGCGTTACTAGCACCAGCAAAAAAAAAAAAGAGAGAGAGAGAGAGAGAGAAAACATTCCTTTCGGCACTTTAATTTCACAATATAAACTTGAACCTAACGTTGGCCGTGCAGCTCCCCTGAATCTCCAGAGGAAGGCTGGGTAACCCGCAGGCAGAAGAAAAAAACCTTTCCTATAGGATCACTTAAGCAAAGGGTAGGAAGTGGAACACATCCCCGGATTGTATAAATTTTTCAAAGTGACTAAGTAAAATAAAGGGAGATAGACTTGCTTGTGCCTGAGATTTGCTTTAAATGCGCAGCAGAGGGACATAGCCAAGCAGAAATAGTCAGTGAAGATCAGGAGTGTTTTCTGTTGGGCAGAACACATGGACACATGTGGGAAGAACTATGCAGGACACGCACGAAGCTGCCTTATCAGGGTTTTTTTTTGGTAGCAGGAACTCATTTGCATATTAGACCACACCCCCTGATGTAGAGAGCCAGTTTGGTGTAGTGGTTGAGTGTGTGGACTGGGAGAACTGGGTTTGATTCCCCCACTCCTCCACTTGCACCTGCTGGAATGGCCTTGGGTCAGCGATAGCTCTCGTAGGAGTTGTTCTTGAAAGGGCAGTTTCTGGAAGAGCTCTCTCTCAGCCCCACCCACCTCACAGGGTGTCTGTTGTGGGGGAAGGAGATAAAGGAGATGGTAAGCCACTCTGAGACTCTGATTCAGAGAGAAGGGCGGGGTATAAATCTGCCGTCTTCTTCTTCAATTCTCCAAGAGTTTACGGGGCTCTTCTTACAAGGTCTACTATAAGTGTGTTGGACTGGATGGGCCATTGGCTTGATCCAACATGGCTTCTCTTATGTTCTTATGTTCAATGAGCAAAATGGTGTTTTCTTGTGTACCTTTCTGTGGGGACTGTGTATCTTTTAATGATTCTAGAGCATTTCCCCAACCACTTCCAGATTACGTAGCCGATTTTTAAATGTCACAGAATTCTGTGGAATGACACAGAGCTCTTGGGAAGAGGGAAGAGGGCAGGATGCGGAAGGAGAATGTGGCAGACATTTATGTAATGTTTTGATCTCATGTCACTGGGATTCCCCCCCCCCCCTTTTAATGCATAACAGCCAGAATAATTTTGCTCCAATTCACCATTAATTTCTGCACAGGATGCATTGGGGACATTATTTTTTTACAAGACATTTTATAACCAAGGCAGAAAACAAGCAAAATCCATTACTGAGCTATAGTAAATTCCTAGAGGATTGTCTTCACTTCTGCTTATTCTTCAGAATGACGACTGAAACATGTGGAGGCAAAACCCCCCCTCCAAACTGCCTTTGATAAACATAGCTGAAGGGATGGTATTAAAGGCCCCACATAGATAGAAAGACACACACACACACACTCACACAGAAAGAGAGAGAGAGAGAGAGAGCGTTTTCGCACTCACCTTCAGCCGGCGCGACCCCCCTCTTCGCCGCGCAGGATCTGCGTGGATTTCGCACTAAACGTCGCGGAGCAGCCGGAAGAGCCGGAAAGTCCCGGCGCTTTTGCGGCGCAAACGGAAACCGCCAAAAAGCAGTTTCCGTTTGCGCGGCAAAAGCGCCGGGACTTTCCGGCTCTTCCGGCTGCTCCGCGGCGTTTAGTGCGAAATCCGTGCAGATCCTGCGCGGTAAAGAGGGGGGTCGCGCCGGCTGAAGGTGAGTGCGAAAACACCCAGAGAGACTCTTCACTGTTGGATAAAATAATTTTTCTCCCTTTCCTAACTTCTTATGGATAAAAATCAAAGGACTGTTTTATAATTTATTATTAAAACCAGAGGTCTTTAAAAAAAATTAAAAACCCTCTACCCTTTGAGTTGAGGGTGTATAGACTAACAACCAGGGTTGTTTTTGTAGCAGGAACTCCTTTGCATATTAGGCCACACCAGGGGTGAAATTCTAGCAGGAGCTCCTTTGCATATTAGGCCACACACCCCTGATGTAGCCAATTCTCCAAGAGCTTACAAATAGATAGATAGATGCAATCGCCTTCCCTTCCTCTCCCCAAAACAGGTGCCTTATGAGGTTGGTGGAGTTGAGAGAATTCTGAGAAAACTGTGACTGGCCCAACGACACTCAGCAACTCCATGTGGAAGAGTGGGGAATCAAACCCAGTTCTCCAGATTAGAGTCTACCGCTTTTAGCCACCACACCACACTGGGTCTCAGACTTCCACGCCAGCCAAGACTGATTGGGATCAGCCGAAAGCTGAACCCTGTTACTCTATCACATTTTCCATCTGCTTCTATCCCACCCTTCCTCCCAGGAATTCAGGGTAGCATTTTATTCTCATAACAACCTTGCACGGTATACGAGGATTATAGAGAATCTGGCCCAAAGTCACCCAAGAAGCACACATGGGTGAGGAGAAATTTGAGAGGATTTGGTCTCGCAATCCTCGTTGGACACAATAACCACTGCACAACACTGAAGGTGATACGGTAACCATCTTCAAGTCCTTGAAGGGCTGTCATATCCGATTGGATATGTTTCAATCCGCATCTGAGGCAGTGGCTTTGTTTTCTGTTGCCCCAGAAGGTCAGACGAGAACCAACGGATTGAAATTAAATTAGAAGAGTTTTTTGGCTAAACATCAGGAAGGACTTCCTGATAGAGCGGCTCTTTAGCAGAACAGGCTTCTTTGGGAGGTGGTGGGCTTTGTGGAGGTTTTTAAACAGAGGGTAGATAGCTATCAAGAGCCCCGTGGTGCAGAGTGTTAAAGCTGCAGTCCTAAGCTCTGCTCACAACCGATCCCCGCCAAAGCTGGGTTCAGGTAGCCGGCTCGAGGTTGACTCAGCCTTCCATCCTTCTGAGGTCGGTCAAATGAGTCCCCAGCTTGCTGGGGGGGAAGTGTAGAGGACTGGGGAAGGCACGCCTATGGAACCAGCTTCCGGAGGAACAGGCTTCCTTGGGAGGTGGTGGGCTCTCCTTCCTTGGAGGTGTTTAAACAGAGGCTAGATGGTCATCTGACAGGAATGAGGATCCTGTGAATTTACGGGGAGGTATTTGTGAGCTTCCTGCCTTGTGCAGGGGGTTGGACTAGATGACCCTGGAGGTCCCTTCCAACTCTATGATTCTACGAGCTAACTATTTAAGGGCCTTTTCAGCCTCTTCCTCCTACTTTCCTTGCTAAATGTTATGATCTAGGAACAGACGAGAGGAAGTCAAGTGGAAGTAGTGTAAAGAGAGAAGCCCTTCCATGCCGCGGTCGAGGTTTTTAATCCATCATCTCCCCCCCACAACTTCCTTGTAATGTTTTATTAACAGATGCAGTCAAACCAGCATAAACACTGAGAAACTGAGATGCCCATAAAGAGGCAGCTGGGCAGGAGGGAAGAGGGGGGGAGGAAGAGAAAGCAAAATCAGTAAATAAAATGTGGCACCATCGGTCGCACAGAAGGAAAGAGTCTATCTTGTCCATTCGATTTTTTAACCTTAAAAACGCCCTACCAAAATTAGGAACCATTGATTTTACACTTAGGCATTCGAACAAAAGGAAGAAAGGGAAGCTTGGCGCATGGGTCATGTACTTTTGCCTACATGCCTTGGGTTAATGGCTGCTGATAAAGCAACTCTGGGGCCTTGGGAATGCATAAATCGCTCCCCTCGTTTACATATAAATGACCCCCACTGCTTCCCCGTCATTGGACTTGGCACCATCCCCATCTATTCCGCCAGACAATAAAACAGCTGATCTCATCAAAGGAATTGATAGGGCAAACAGTTGCTGTGGTCATCAGTTGTAGGGCAGAGCCGGAAAAAAAATGGGATAACATTCGGTAGGGAAATAAGGGCCTGTGCATGTGTCTCCTTCAGTGGCCTTGCTCTTTCCTAACATAGAAACTCCCACCGGTGCGTAAGACTTTGCTTTCAGAGAAGAAAGTGTCACAAGGGTTGATTTGAAGTAGAAGAGCTAGATTCAAGTCTCGTAGTGCCTTAGACTAGATGGACAAGATCTTCAGGGTATTATCTTTTGGGAGTCAATGCTCCCTTTGTCAGATAACAACATAAGAACGTAAGAGAAGCCATGTTGGATCAGGCCAATGGCCCATATAGTCCAACACTCTGTGTCACATAAGAACATAAGAGAAGCCCTGTTGGATCAGGCCAATGGCCCATCCAGTCCAACACTCTGTGTCACATAAGAACAGAAGAGAAGCCATGTTGGATCAGGCCAATGGCCCATATAGTCCAACACTCTGTGTCACATAAGAACATAAGAGAAGCCCTGTTGGATCAGGCCAGTGGCCCATCCAGTCCAACACTCTGTGTCACATAAGAACAGAAGAGAAGCCCTTTTGGATCAGGCCAATGGCCCATCCAGTCCAACACTCTGTGTCACATAAGAACATAAGAGAAGCCCTGTTGGATCAGGCCAATGGCCCATCCAGTCCAACACTCTGTGTCACATAAGAACAGAAGAGAAGCCATATTGGATAAGGCCAATGGCCCATCCAGTCCAACACTCTGTGTCACATAAGAACATAAGAGAAGCCATGTTGGATCAGGCCAAAGGCCCATCCAGTCCAACACTCTGTGTCACACAGTGGTCAAAGAAAGCAGGTGCCATCAGGAGGTCCATCAGTGGAGCCAGGACACTAGAAGCCCTCCCACTGTGCCCTGATCCAACATGACTTCTGTTATGTTCTTAGGGTCAACACAAATGGTGGGAGCAGGACCCAATGCACTGGCCCTGCCCACTCCTGGGCCTTCTGTAAAAGTTACTCTAGTGTTCCTCATGCAATGTTTAGCTATCTGTTTAGGAAAGGCAATATGCACGATTGATACATCATGTGAATCGGGCAGCATGTGGATTTTGCACTCTGACATAGGTACATGAAAGGTGCACACAGTTTGGCATTTGTGTGTACTGGATTCATCACAGAGACCTAGGGTTGGCAAGTCCCCCCCCCCCCAGCCTCTGGTGGGGGACTTGTTTCGCTCGCACAAAACACGCATGGCATGATGACATCACCCGCGAGTGACGTCATCGTGCTAGCGACATTGTGCACTGGCTGCTCTAGGTATTTCCAGAAAAACTCTACGATTTCCCCGGACACTCTAGCATTTTGAGAGGGATAAACTCTATGGTATCTCGTGTGGGCCAGCGGATTGGGAACCTCCCGGACAGGAGAAACCCTGCCTAGACAGGGGGCTTGGCTGCACTACGGAGACCCACATCACACGAAAGCATCACATTTGCAGAAAACTACAGGCATGGTGCTTACATGCACACAAGCTCTGTAGGGGGTAAGACTGGTATGCTCGGATACAAGTAGGAGGAAGGACTTGTGTGCTCACTCCTACTCCCCTTCTGTGCTTGTTGCCTGTGTATCTCCATGTGTCATGTGTATAGAGCTAAAGTGAGCAAGGCAACTTCACAATACTGAATAGTTAATTGGATTGGCCAACAACACCTTGGAGGACCTATAGGACGAGGCAGGCAGATGAGGGAGTCCTGAAAATGAATTGCCAGATGCTTTTACAAAGAGTGCAAAACAATTTTTCGAGTCTTTGGGTGCTGCTAAATTCCCTGGAAGGTCAGATGCTGAAGCTCAAATCCTTAGGCCACCAAATGTGAAGGGAGCACTCTCTGGAGAAGACTCTTGAGAGTCCCTTGGACTGCAAGAAGATCCGATCAGTCAGTCCTAAGGGAAATCAACCCAGACTGTTCCCTGGAAGGTCAGCTGCTGAAGCTGAAGCTCAAATCCTTTAGCCACCAAATGAGAAGGGAGTACTCACTGGAGTAGAATCTTAAGAGTCCCTTGGACTGCAAGAAGATCCAGTCAGTCAGTCCTAAGGGAAACCAACCCTGACTGTTCCCTGGAAGGTCAGATGCTGAAGCAGAAGCTCAGATACTCTGGCCACCAAATGAGAAGGGAGCACTCACTGGAGAAGATCCTGATGCTGGGAAAGACAGAAGGCAAAAAAAAGAAAGGGGACGGCAAAAAAGGAGATGGCTGAACAGCGTTATGGATGTAACTAACATGAATTTGAGTGGACTTTGGAGGATGTCAAAGCAATGATATTCTCAGTAGTAATGTATGGTTGTGAGAGTTGGACCATAAGGAAGGCCGAGCACAGAAGAATAGATGCTTTTGAGCTGTGGTGCTGGAGAAGAATCTTGAGTTCCTTGGACTGCAAGAAGATCAAATCAGTCATTCCTAAGGAAGATCAACCCTGACTGTTCCCTGGAAGGTCAGATGCTGAAGCTGAAGCTCAAATCCTTTGACCACCAAATGAGAAGGGAGCACTCCCTGGAGAAGACTCTTGAGAGTCCCTTGGACTGCAAGAAGATCCAATTAGTCAGTTCTAAGGGAAACCAACCCAGACTGTTCCCTGGAAGGTCAGATGCTGAAGCTGAAGCTCAAAGACTTTGGCCATCCAATGAGAAGGGAGCACTCCCTGGAGAAGAACCTGATGCTGGGAAAGACAGAAGGCAAAAGAAGAAGGGGGCGGCAAAAGAGGAGATGGCTGGACAGCGTTACTAATGTAATTAACACAAATTTGAGCAGACTTCGGAGGCTGGGGGGAGGACAGGAGGGCCTGGCGTGACTTTGTCCAGGGGGTCGCAAAGAGTCGGAATCGACTGTGCGCTGAACAACAACAACAAAAATACCTCCCTGCAACCCACCTAGGGAACAATTTTACATCCGCCCGGTTTCCATAGTATCTCTCTCATAAGACGGCTGTATGTATGTGTGTATGTGTGCGTATGTGATGTGTGAAGTCTTGTTTAAGAGCCAGCCCGCGAGGGTATATATCTGCCCTTAAAAATTGCATTGCCGCAGCATATAAATATTTATATATGTAACTGTCATAAATCTGTCAGCTTGGCTAACGTATGAGTCGCCAAGGTAACTTTGGGGAGATCTTTCTCTCTCTCTCTCTCTTTTTAATATATTGAAGAGCTTATAAACCCGAGCTGTGGAATAGCGGAAAGAAATGAGAATTAATGGTTACTCAGTGTCACAATCATAGACTTAGTTAGGCCGACTTGCTGAAAATGAAACCGACGGAATGCTGGCTAATGGAGAGGGCAGCTTAAGCATGCCATATTCGCTTAGAGCTTAACATTCGGATTAAACCAAAATCAGGAGAGTTGGTCAATCCACTACATGTGTTCTCTAGGCCGTTTTCCCACTGACCTTACTCCGGAGCGACGTCCCTCTTCACCGCGCAGCGTCTGCGCGGATTTCCCACCAACTGCTGCGCACAACCAGGAAGAGCCGCGGCTTTTGCGTCGCAGATGTAAACTGGTTTTTAGCGGTTTACATCTGCGACGCAAAAGCCGCGGCACTTCCTGGTTGTGCACAGCAGTTGGTGGGAAATCCGCGCAGACGCTGCGCGGTGAAGAGGGACGTCGCTCCGGAGTAAGGTGAGTGGGAAAACGGCCAAGGGAATTTTAAAAGCCGCTGATCAAATATATGACAGCAAAGAGGATCCTGTGAATTTTTTTTTTTAAAGGTAAAGGTCGTCCCCTGTGCAAGGTCATTTCCGACCCCGGGGTGACATCATGACGTTTTCACGGCAAACTTTGTCGGGGTGCTTTGCCATTAATAATATAATTTTTAATTTATATCCCACCCTCTCCGCCAAAGCAGGCTCAGGGTGGCTCACATAGTACAAAATGTAATATACAATAGTACAATAATAAAACAAAATAGCCGGATTTACAATTATTCATCAATTAAACGTTAAAACATCCATAAAACCAAAATTTTAAACCACACATTAGTTTTATCAAAGATTTCAGGTTTTCACGGCTGGCAACATCATTAGGGTTTGTAGAATCTTTCGGGCTCAAGTGCCGCGTTCTACTGGAGAAAGTTTTCCTTCCAGCCGTTTCGTTCTCGGCTGCGGAGGACATCCTCAGTGGCGTTGCAGCCGGAGCAGGCGCTCTGACCTTCTTGGCAGATATTATATCTGTAGCACCACATTAGTTTGGTGCTACAGATATAATATAGCTTCACATAGCGATGGTATAATAATTCCACATTAAAAAGCCAGCTGGAAGAGGATGGTCTTGCAGGCCCGGCAGAACTGGTTATGGTCCCGCAAGGCCCGTACCTCTTCTGGTAACTGGTTCCACCAGTGGGGAGCTGTGACTGAGAAGGCCCTATCTCATATCATTTTCATTTTGGCCTCCTTTGTCCATTGTTTCCCCCAGTCATCTACACTCTCCCCCCCTTAGCAAGCTAGGTACTCATTAGACCGACCTCTGAAGGATGGAAGGCTGAGTCAACCTCAAGCCGGCTACCTGAACCCAGCTTCCACCAGGTCGTGAGCAAAGAGCTCAGACTGCAGTGCTGCAGCTTTACCACTTTGCACCATGGGGCTCCCTCCTTTGAATTTAGGGGGCGGTATTTGTGAATTTCCTGCATTGTGCAGGGGGTTGGACTAGATGCCTCTGGAGGTCCCTTCCAACTCTATGATTCTATGTACCACTGCATTCGGAGTCCTCCCTCCCAAAACTGACTGGGATATAACAGTTCAGAGATTTCCATCCAAACTCATACTTGATGAATGAAGATTATACCCCCAACCAGTATTCCCTCTAAGCTGAGTTAGAGTGAGCTAGCTCACAGAATTTTTAGCCTCCAGCTCACGCATTTTTTGTCTTAGCTCAGGAAAAATAGCCCCAGAGCACAACCATTTATGAAGTAGCTCACAACTTTAATACCAGTAGCTCACAAAGTAGAATTTTTTGCTCACAAGACTCTGCAGCTTAGAGGGAGCGTTGCTCTCAACATCTTCTTGGTCCCTTGGATGCTACTGGACTTTAATGTTCTTAAATTTGTTGGGATATTTGGTTAATATAACAGAGCTCGCCCAGTTATGGAAGCATGATACTGAGTCCTCTGAGGAAAGGTTGAAGGAGCTGGGGATGTTTAGCCTGGAGAGGAGGCGGCTGAGAGGTGATAGGATCACCATCTTCAAGGACTTGAAGGGCTTTCCTATAGAGGATGAGGGGTCTGGAGACCAAGTCCTATGAGGAAAAGCTGAAGGAGCTGGGAAAGTTTAGCCTGGAGAGGAGGCGGCTGAGAGGTGATAGGATCACCATCTTCAAGTACTTGAAGGGCTGCCATATAGAGGATGGGGTGGAATTGTTTTCTGTGGCCCTGGAAGGTTGGACCAGAACCAATGGGTTGAAATTAAATCAAACGAGTTTCCGGCTCAACATTAGGAAGAACTTCCTGACCGTTAGAGCGATTCCTCAGTGGAACAGGCTTCCTCCCTGGGAGGTGGTGGGCTCTCCTTCCTTGGAGGTTTTTAAACAGAGGCTAGATGGCCATCTGACAGCGATGAAGCTCCTGTGAATTTGGGGTAGGTATTTGTGGGATTCCTGCATTGTGCAGGGGGTTGGACTAGATGACCCTGGAAGTCCCTTCCAACTCTATGATTCTAAGGCGAAGAATAAGAAGATGACGATGATGAAGAAGAAGAAGACTGAAGATTTATACCCCACCCTTCTCTCTGAATCAGGGACTCAGAGCAGTTTACAATCTCCTATATCTTCTCCCCCAGACAGAGGCTGCCCTTTCAAGGACAACTCCTACAAAAGCTATGGTCATCTAGTTAGAAGAAGAAGAAGATATTGGATTTATATCCCGCCCTCCACTCCGAAGAGTCTCAGAATGGCTCACAATCTCCTTTCCTTTCCTCCCCCACAACAGACGCCCTATAAGGTGGGTGGGGCTGAGAGGGCTCTCACAGCAGCTGCCCTTTCAAGGACAACCTCTGCCAGAGCTATGGCTGACCCAAGGCCATGCTAGCAGGTGCAAGTGGAGGAGTGGGGAATCAAACCCGGTTCTCCCAGATAAGAGTCTGCACACTTAACAACTATACCAAACTGGCTCTAGTTAGGGTTGCCATGTCCCTCACAGCCTCTGATGGGGGACTCTCTATTGTCCCATAGAGTTTCCCCTCCCAAATGGCTACAGCATCTGGGAAAACCATAGAGTTTTTCCAGAAACGCCTAGAGTGGCCGCCACATGACATCGCCGGTGCTATGAAGTCACTTCTGGATGATGTCATTGTGCCGGTGACACCAGGTGAGGTTCTCCCCACTGGCCCATTGTGGGCCAGCGGGTTGGGAACCTCCCGGGTGGGGGAATGCCCGCCCGAACGGGGGCTTGGCCGCCCTACATCTAGTCCAACCCCCGCTCAACCACCTATGCACACTTAGAGCAATGCAGCTCTCCCCACAATGTCCAAGCATGTTGAGTCACACACCCAACCAAGTTCAGGATAGGGTTTGCATGTACAATGTGGGGATTAGCAGAAAACAAAACCCACAGAGTAACACACGTTCCTTGGTTTCCTGCTGGAAATCCCCAGAGCAAACTCTTCAAAGTGCATAACTGTGACGGGGGAAACCAGCCGTGATGGTAGACGCACACACAGACTCACCAGTCTAGCAGCCTGAGTGGTCACTCTGAATGGGGAAACATGGACCCAAGGTCACATTCTGCTACTGAGGTCACAGGAGGTTGACACCCGGGCAAATCAGTCTCTCTCTCTCGCCTATTATTTTGTGTGTCTGTTGTGAGGATAAAATGTCCCTCTAAGATCCTTGGTGTTTTTTGTTGATGTTCAGTTGCACAGTCGAGTCCAACTTTTTGCGACCCCATGGCAAAGTCACGCCAGGCCCTCCTGTCTCCCACCATTCTCCGAAGTCTGCTCAAATTCATGTTAGTTACATCAATCAGCCATCTCCTCTTTTGCCGTCCCCTTCTTCTTTTGCCTTCTGTCTTTCCCAGCATCAGGGTCTTCTCCAGGGAGTGCTCCCTTCTCATTGGGTGGCCAAAGTCTCGGAGCTTCAGCTTCATCATCTGACCTTCCAGGGAACAGTCTGGGTTGATTTCCCTTAGGACTGACTGATTGGATCTTCTTGCACTCCAAGGGACTCTCAAGAGTCTTCTCCAGGGAGTGTTCCCTTCTCATTGGGTGGCCAAAGTATTGGAGCTTCGGCTTCAGCTTCAGTATCTGACCTTCCAGGGAACAGTCTGGGTTGATTTCCCTTAGGACTGACTGATTGGATCTTCTTGCAGTCCAAGGGACTCTCAAGAGTCTTCTCCAGGGAGTGCTCCCTTCTCATTGGGTGGCCAAAGTATTGGAGCTTCAGCTTCAGCATCTGACCTTCCAGGGAACAGTCTGGGTTGATTTCCTTTAAGACTGACTGATTGAAACTTCTTGCAGTCCAAGGGGACTCTCGAGATTCTTTTCCAGCACCACAGCTCAAAAGCATCTATTCTTCTGCGCTCAGCCTTCCTTATGGTCCGACTTAATTGCTTTACTCGTATCAAAAAGTTCATAGAAGATTCATAGAAATTCATTGACTCGTAGAGAATTCTCAGAAGTTCATAGATATTCCAGATTCGCACAATGTATGCAGGGGATACTAGATGCAAGCCATCCCACAGTGCCGTCCATCCAGAGAACAGCCCCAGGGCACTGCACATAGAAAGTGCAAGGGGACATCCCATCTCTCAGGTGGCCAGCCAGTGACATCGGTGCACTGAAGGAGGAAGCCGTTCGCGTCCGAGCGTGGCAGGCAAAATCCATGCACTGCTGAGACCAGAAGCGGAGAGTCCACTGGAGTGAATCCTCTTTGAAAGAGACTTTGGGTGTCAGAAAACCAAGAAGTTGATCCGGGTTCCCTCTCTGAAAGCGATGTTCCTGTTTTTCATTTGCAGATACATTCCTGGTCAGACTATGTGCTTGCAAAGAAAATTCCAGCTAGATGTGTGTGTGTGTCTACACACATGGTCGGTACGTGGAAGTAGGCCAAGTAGGCGGCCGCCTAGGGTGCCACCTGGCCTAGGGGGCTCCACAAGGCACCCCCTCTCCTCACACGCAGCATGTGTGCTCCTTGGAGCTTGCCTTTCCCAAAGGAAAGCAGGCTCCATGGAACGCAGATGCTGCCTGGCCGGTTTCACATTTCCTGGGTCTGTTACAGATCTGGGAAGTGCAAAAGTGGAGGGCACCTGCGCATTGCGCTCCTCAGAGTCCGGCAGGGATAAATTAACCAATTATAAGAAGAAGAAGAAGATACTGGATTTATATCCCGCCCTCCACTCCAAAGAGTCTCAAAGTGGCTTACAATCTCCTTTTCCTTCCTCCCCCCTCACAACAGACACCCTGTGAGGTAGATAAAGATATTGGATTTATATCCTGCCCTCCACTCCAAAGAGTCTCAGAGTGGCTCACAATCTCCTTTCCCTTTCTCCCCCACAACAGACACCCTGTGAGGTAGATGAAGATATTGGATTTATATCCCGCCCTCCACTCCAAAGAGTCTCAGAGTGGCTCACAATCTCCTTTCCCTTTCTCCCCCACAACAGACACCCTGTGAGGTAGATGAAGATATTGGATTTATATCCCGCCCTCCACTCCAAAGAGTCTCAGAGCAGCTCACCATCTCCTTTCCCTTCTTCCCCCACAACAGACACCCTGTGAGGTAGATGAAGGTATTGGATTTATATCCCGCTCTCCACTCCGAAGAGTCTCAGAGGGGCTCACAATCTTCTTTACCTTCCTCCCCCACAACAGACACCCTGTGAGGTGGGTGGGGCTGAGAGGGCCCTCACAGCAGCTGCCCTTTCAAAGACAGAGACTCAGAGTGGCTTACAATCTCCTATATCTTCTCCCCCCACAACAGACACCCTGTGAGGTGGGTGGGGCTGAGAGAGCTCTGACAGCAGCTGCCCTTTCAAGGACACCTCCTGCGAGAGCTATGGCTGACCCAAGGCCATCTCAGCAGCTGTACGTGGGGAATCAAACCCAGTTCTCCCAGATAAGAGTCCGCACACTTCACCACTACACCAAACTGGCTCACTGCCCAGTGTCTGAAGAGAGCCAGATATTTCCTGAGGCTAAGGCAGCGGCACCGTCCCTTTCTTCGCACACACAGACAAAACTCTTCTATTTATTTACCTCAAGAAACAAAGTAAGAGAGTCTGACATATCTTGATTGGTGTATCTCGGCACCACACAGAATTTATGACATCCCAGAGATTTGAGGAAGGCTCATCCGGCAAATTTCCTCGCAGTTGGAGAAACGTTTCTGTTGAAAACGCCATCCTGGGGCTTTCCATATTTTATCCTCCCGCTCGCTCTTTCAACAAATTCTAGGTCAGATTTGTTCAAGTCAAAAGAATATTCTTCCATACTTGCCAAGACCTCAGTAACCCACCAAGACAGGAGAGATAGACGACGATGACGGCTGAGCCAAAATGACGCAGTTTGTCATGAGCATTTTCGAGACTCTAAATTCCCAATTTTAACAGGGTTTTTTTCCTCCGATACTCCTTGTGAAGATGTTCTTTTATGCAATTAGGAGCTGCCCTCATTCTCAATTAATTGTATCTGCCCTCAAGCGTTGTCATTACGCAGCCGCAGCTGATTGGCTGGGACCTCATCCCGTTCAGCAGGTGATCCCTGATTGGCTAGGAAAACTCGTGTGACTGATTTGGAAAGGAGGCTGCGACCCTATCCTGTTTAGTAGCAATCGTAGTAGTAGAAGAGATTGGATTTATACCCCCGCCCTTCACTACCCAAAGGAGTCTCAGAGTGGTTTACAATCTCCTTTCCCTTCATCTCCCCACAACAGACACCCTGTGAGGTAGGTGGGTCTGAGAGAGCTCTGACAGAAGCTGCTCTCGAGAGGAACAGCTCTGCGAGAACGTGTGACTGACTCAAGGTCATACCAGCAGTTGCGTGTGGCGAGTGGGGAATCGAACCCGGTTCTCCCAGATAAGAGTCCAGACACTTAACCACCACACCAAACTGGCTCTCTGAGCCCTGATTAGCTAGAAGAACTCATTTGACTGATTTGGAAAGGAGACTGTCTGTAATGCCATCCTGTTCAGCGGGTGATCACTGATTGGCTAGGATACCTCGTTTGGCTGATCTGGAAAGGAGGCTGTGAGTCCATCTTGTTCAATAATTGATCGCTGACTGGCTAGGATACCTCATTTGGCTTATCTGGAAAGGAGGCTGTGAGCCCATCCTGTTCAATAGTTGATCGCCAATTGCCTAGGATAACTGGAAATGCCAGGGACTGAACCTGGGACAGCAGAGGCTCCTCTGACCATTGGTCCATTAGAATGGATAAAAGGAAGTCCTTCTTCACCCAAAGGGTGATTAACACATGGAATTCACTGCCACAGGAGGTGGTGGCGACTGCAAACATAGCCAGCTTCAAGAGGGGATTGGATAAACATATGGAGCAGAGGTCCATCAGTGGCTATTAGCCATAGCGTATTGTTGGAACTCTCAGTCTGGGGCAGTGATGCTCTGTATTCGGCGTGCTTGGGGGGAGAGGCACAATGGGAGGGCTTCTAGTGTCCTGGCCCCACTGATGGACCTCCTGATGGCACCTGGGTATTTTTGGCTCCTGTGTGACACAGAGTGTTTGACTGGATGGGCCACTGGCCTGATCCAACATGAATTCTCTTATGTTCTTAACACTCTGCCTGGGGCAAGTGATACTCTGTATTCTTGGTGCTTGGGAGGGGCAACAGTGTGAGGACTTCTTGTGTCCTCACCCCACTGGTGGACCTCCAGATGGCACTCTGTTTTTTTGGCCACTGTGTGCCACAGAGTGTTGGATTGGATGGATCATTGGCCTGATCCAACATGGCTTCTCTTGTTTTCTTATGTTCTTAACTCTCTGTCTGGGGCAAGAGATGCTCTGTATTCTTGGTGCTTGGGAGGGGGGGGGGGGACAGTGTGAGGACTTCTAGTGTCCTGGCCCCACCTCCTGATGGCACCTGTTTTTTTTTTTGGCCACTGTGTGCCACAGAGTGTTGAACTGGATGGGCCATTGGCCTGATCCAACATGGCTTCTCTTATGTTCTTATGCCTTAGGCAGTGGTGCTCTGTATTCTTGGTGCTTGGGGAAGGGCAACAGTGGGAGGGCTTCTAGTTTCCTGGCACCACTGATGGACCTCTTGATGGCACTTGGGTTTTTTGGACCTTGTGTGATACCGAGTGTTGGACTGGATGGGCCATTGGCCTGATCCAACATGGCTTCTCTTATGTTCTTATTGGCAGCAGCTCTCCAAGGGTTCCGACAGTGGTCTTTCCCATCACCTCCTGCCGGGTCCTTTTACCTGGAGATCTCAGGGATTGAATTAGGGACCTTCTGCAGGGAAAGCAGATGCTCTCTAACCCCCCTGCCCCCGCCCCCCCCAAAAAATCCTATAACACTGTCTCCTTGATTCTCTGCATCCCTGAAGGGTCTTGTGGCCAAGTAGAAACAAACAAACAACCCATCTATCACCCTCCTATCTCAAACGCTGATGCCACCAGACCGCTGCGAAGAAGAACTTTGTGGAGACAGCAATAAATTAAGCCAATCCTCGAAGTTCCCTTGACTGAGAACTCCCGTCACCCCGGCCCACTCCTTAAATTCTTCCAGGGAAAAAGAGGGAGGGGAGTGTCTGCAGGTTAACGGCCAAAGTTCCAGATAAACCATCTTTAATTGGTTCCAAGAGAAACTTTATTACCCTGTAGCTGGTGCCTACGGCTGATTTTCTTTCTTTTTTTCCTTCCCCCCCCCTTCCCTTTCTCCCCCTATAACAAATTATCCTAATGATCTGACCCAAGACCAGATGTTAATTGCAATGGAAAGTAATCAATTTCCTTTACTGAGCATGAACTCATTTGCAAGGGAAGTCAGTGAGAAGAAGTCTGGAGTTCTTAATGAGCCGTGCGCCTGCCAGGCCCTTGTGGGCTTTTCCCCGCCCGGCCCAGGTTGACTGCAATGCACCTGTTTTTTTTTTTATTATTATTATTATTTATTGGGTTTCCCGTTGCCTGCATCCGCCCCGAAATCAAGGACCTACAGAGGATGTGGTTTGATGCTCTGCAGGTTTTTTTTTTTGGGGGGGGGTTGCAGCAGGAACTCCTTTGCATCTGAGGCCACGCCCTCCCTGATGTAGCCAATCCTCCTGGAGCTTACAGAAGGGCTCCGTATGTTTATCCAATCCCCGCTTGAAGCTGGCTATGCTTGTAGCCACCACCACCTCCTGCGGCAGTAAGTTTTGCCTTTCAGAGTTGCCAGGGGGGAAACATCTGGTAGAATTAGCAGCAAATCTACAAGTCCCCCGCCCACCCCCAGTTGGAATCTTCTCAAACTCCTAAGAACACCAGAACTGCCCTTCCGGATCTGACCAAGGTCCACCTATTCTGGCATCCTTTCCACACAGTGGCCAACCAGCTGCCCTGTAGGAACAGTAAGCTTAAGACAGAGGCCAAGGAATCCCCTTGGTATTGCCTCCTAACCAGGGCTTTTTTTTGTAGCAGGAACTCCTTTGCATATTAGGCCACACACCCCTGATGTAGCCAATCCCCCAAGAGCTTACAGTAGGCCCTGTACAAAGAGCCCTGTAAGGAATTCTAGCAGGACCTCCTTTGCCTATTAGGCCACACCCCCCTGATGTAGCCAATCCTCCTGGAGCTGACAGTGGGCCCTGTGAGAAGAGCCCTGTAAGGAATTCTAGCAGGACCTCCTTTGCATATTAGGCCACACACCCCTGATGTAGCCAATCCTCCTGGAGCTTACAGTAGGCACTGTGAGAAGAGCCTTGTAAGGAATTTTAGCAGGACCTCCTTTGCATATTAGGTCACACCCTCCTGATGTAGCCAATCCTCCTGGAGCTTACAGCAGGCCCTGTGAGAAGAGCCTTGTAAGGAATTTTAGCAGGACCTCCTTTGCCTATTAGGCCACACCCTCCGGATGTAGCCAATCCTCCTGGAACTTACAGGAGGCCCTGTGAGAAGAGCCCTGTAAGGAATTCTAGCAGGACCTCCTTTGCCTATTAGGCCACACATCCCTGATGTAGGCAGGGGAACTTACTGTAGGCCCTGTAAGCTCTTGGAGGATTGGCTATATCAGGGGCGCGTGGCCTAATATGCAGGAACTCATTTGCATATTAGGCCACACACCCCTGACATCACCATTGTTTCACACAGGACTTTTTTTGTAGAAAAAGCCCAGCAGGAACTCATTTGCATGTCAGGCCACACCCTTTTAGATCATCATTGTTCCACATAGGACTTTTTGCAGAAAAAAGCCCAGCAGGAACTTATTTGCATATTAGGCCACACCTCCTGACACCTAGTCCACTAGAACTGCATTCCTGCTCAAAAAAAAGCCCCACTGCACTTTTTGGAAGACACGCAAGGCTTCATTTTTTAAAATAAAATACCACCTATAACAGTGCCCCCCCACAACCCTACCACCAGTTGCAAAACTGTGATGGCAAGCCTATGAAATAACATAAGCTGAGTTCCATATAATACTCCTCGGTTAGTATCAGCTTCCCCTAGAGAAAGAATACCGTTCATTTCTCCTTTTTTGTTCCATTCTGTTCTTTGGTTCTCGTTGCCAGTCGCTTCGATTTGTTGGTCACACGTTCCTATATTGTGCAATATGTATAGGCCACTGGAAGCAACTTCAGAGGAATAAGAAAGGTTTAACGCCGGAACCAAAGACCCGGGATGAAGGCAGAGCCCTCCGCTGCCGCGCACCTTCAGGAAAGGTTGGAGAAACTTTAACTTGGAGAAACGTCGACTGCGGGGTGACATGATTGAGGTTTACAGGATTATGCATGGGATGGAGAAAGCAGAGAAAGAAGTCCTTTTCTTCCTTTCTCACAATACAAGAACTCTCACAATACAAGACAGTGCTGGTTGCTCTGGTGGATGATCTTCAGCGGCATCTGGATCGAGGCGGCTCGGCGCTACTGATGTTGTTAGACCTATCGGCAGCGTTCGATGCGGTCAACCATCGGTTGCTGACCTGCCGTCTTGCTGACACGGGGATTCAGGGGTTGGCCTTACAATGGCTTTCCTCTTTCCTTGATGGTCGGGGACAAAGGGTGGCGATTGGGGGTGAATTGTCCCAGAGGCACCCGCTTGATTGCGGGGTGCCTCAGGGGGCAGTGCTCTCCCCGATGTTGTTCAACATCTACATGCGCCCCCTTGCCCAGATTGCCCGGAGGTATGGGCTGGGCTGCCACCAGTACGCTGATGACACCCAGCTCTATCTACTTATGGACGGCCGGCCTGCCTGTGTCCCAGAAAATCTGGACTTGGCGTTACAAGCCATGTCTAGATGGCTTAGGCTGAGCGGGCTGAAACTAAATCCGATGAAGACAGAGGTCCTTTGCTTTGGTTGCCGTGGTCTGGGGCGGGGGGGGGGGGGAGATTCCCTTACCAGCCCTTGACGGTGTGCCTCTGACAGCGGCAAACAGGGTGAAGGCTTGGGGGTACTATTGGAGCCTGCCCTAACTATGGAGGCCCAAATAGTAGCCACTGCTATTAGGCAGGCAAGGCAGTTGGCCCCTTTCCTGGAAAACGACGATCCGGCAACAGTGATCCATGCAACGGTCACCTCAAGGTTGGATTACTGTAATGCCCTCTACATGGGGCTGCCCCTGTGCCGAACCCAGAAGTTGCAGCTAGTGCAGAACGCCACCGCCCGGTTGTTATTAGGGCTCCCTAGATGGGAGCACATTCAGCCGGGCCTTCGGGGACTGCACTGGCTGCCGATAATATACCGAGTTCGGTACAAGGTGCTGGTTATTACCTTTAAAGCCCTATATGGCCTAGGACCTGCTTACCTTAGGGACCGTCTCTCCCCACATGTTCCCCAGAGAGTGCTGAGATCGGGTTCTCAGAATCTCCTTACAATCCCCGGGCCAAAGGAGGCCCGTCTGAAGTCAACTAGGGACAGGGCTTTTTCGATCACAGCCCCTTGCTGGTGGAAGCAACTGCCGGAGGAGGTGAGGGCCCTGCGGAACCTTGGGCAGTTCCGCAGGGCCTGTAAGACAGTCCTCTCCCGGTTGGCATAAAACTGACCGGCATCTGTGCATCTATATCTGAATATCTGAACACCTGAATATATGAATTTTAAGGAAGACTGAATATCTGAAACTTAAGGAAGACTGCAGCATAGCACGCTGACAATTGTGTTTATTTTATTGTGTAAATTATTAATGTATTTTAATTTTTGCTTTTATTGTTAGAATTCTGTGTTGTGAGCCACCCTGAGCCCGCTTCGGTGGGATAGGGCGGGATATAAATCGAATGAAATAAAATAAATAAATAAACTCGTGGGCATTCAATGAAATTGCTGAGCAGTCAGGTTAGAACGGATAAAAGGAAGCACTTCTTCACCCAAAGAGTGATTAACATGTGGAATTCACTGCCACAGGAAGTGGTGGCGACTACAAGCATAGCCAGCTTCAAGAGGGGATTGGATAAAAATATGGAGCAGAGGTCCATCAGTGGCTATTAGCCACAGCATATTGTTGGAACTGTCTGGGGCAGTGATGCTCTGTATTCTTGGTCCTTGGGGGAGGGGGGGCAAAGTGGAAGGGCTTCTAGTCCCACTTGTGAACCTCCTGATGGCACTTGGGGTTTTTTGGCCACTGTGTGACACAGAGTGTTGGACTGGATGAGCCATTGGCCTGATCCAACATGGCTTCTCTTATGTTCTTAAAGGCTGGAACGTCCATGGCTGGGGACAGACTTGCTTTGGACTTCCCGCCTGAAGTCGGTGGTTGGCCTAGCGAGCCCCTTCTGTCTCTACGCTTCGGCTTGCGATGCTGCTGCATTCATTCGTATAACATTTCATACTGATTCCAGGAGGCGCAAATCATGTTAGAAAATACATACATTTTTACAGGGTGGAAATTCATTGCGAGGGAGCGGGCCTTGTTTCGGGCAGGAGCTCACAGGAGCAGAGCTCCAGAACCCCCAGATTGGACTTATACCCCACCCATCGCTATCCTAAGAAGTCTCAGAGTGGCTTACAATTTCCTTTCCTTTCCTTTCCCTTCCCCTCCCCACAACAGACACCCTGCAAAGTGGGTGGAGCCGACAGAGATCTAACAGAAGCTGCTCCAGCAGCTGCAAGTGGAGGAGTGGGGAATCAAACTAGAGTTGCCAATCCCCAGGTGGGGGCAGGGGATCCCCTGGTTTGGAGGCCCTCCCCCCGCTTCAGGGTCATCAGAAAGCGGGGGGGAGGGGAGGGAAATGTCTGCTGGGAACTCTGTTATTCTCTAGGGAGATTTATTCCCATAGAAAATCATGGAGAATTGATCTGCGGGTATCTGGGGCTCTGGGGGGGCTGTTTTTTGGGGTAGAGACACCGAATTTTCAGTATAGCATCTAATGCCTGTCCCCAAAATAACCACCAAGTTTCAAAAAGTTTGGACTAGGGGGTCCAATTCTATGAGCCCCAACAGAAGGTGCCCCTATCCTTCATTATTTCCTATGGAAGGAAGGAATTGAAAAGGTGTGTCGTCCCTTTAAATGTGATGGCCAGAACTCCCTTTGGAGTTTAATTATGCTTGTCACAGCCTTGATCTTGGCTCCACCCCTAATGTCTCCTGGCTCCACCCCCAAAGTCTCCTGGCTCCACCCCCAAAGTCCCCAGATATTTCTTGAATCAAACCCGGTTCTCCCAGATAAGAGCCCGCACACTTCACCACTACGCCAAACTCGCTGTCCCATCAAAGAAGAAGAAGAAGATTGGATTTATACCTTGTGCTTCAATTCGGAGTCTCGGAACGGCTTACAATCACCTTCCCTTCCTCTCCCCAAAACAGAAGCCCTGTGAGGTAGGTGGGGCCGAGAGAGCTGCTCTTGAGAGAACAGCTCTGAGAGAACTTGCGACTGAGCCAAGGTCACCCAGCAGCTGCATGTGGAGAAGTGGGGAATCAAACCCGGTTCTCCGGATTAGAATCTGCTGCTCTTAACCCATGTCCTCGAGGTTGGACTACTGTAATGCCCTCTACATGGGGCTGCCCTTGTGCCGAACCTGGAAGTTGCAGTTAGTGCAGAATGCCGCTGCCCGGCTGTTATTAGGGCTCCCAAGATGGGAGCACATCCGGCCGGGGCTTCGGGGTCTGCACTGGCTGCCAATAATATTCCGAGTCCGGTACAAGGTGCTGGTCATTACCTTTAAAGCCCTATATAGTCTAGGACCTGCCTACCTTAGGGACCGTCTCTCCCCACACGTTCCCCAGAGAGTACTGAGATCGGGTTCGCAAAACCTACTTGTAATCCCCGGGCCAAAGGAGGCCCGTTTGAAATCTACCAGAGATCGGGCCTTCTCGGTAACGGCGCCTTACTGGTGGAACCAGCTGCCGAAAGAGGTGAGGGCCCTGCGGGACCTAGGGCAGTTCCGCAGGGCCTGCAAGACAGTCCTCTTCCGGCTGGCCTACAATTAACCGACACTGAGAAATTTGGATGGAGCTAGAGTGCACTCTGACAGACCGCTGGTTTTTATGTCCTATGTTTTATTAATTTATTGTTTTAACTGTTGCCATGTAATTGTTTTTAAGCCAAACCTATGTAAGTTTTATATGTTGTAAGCCGCCCTGAGCCACCTCGGTGGGAAGGGCGGGATATAAATCAATAAATAAATAAATAAATAAATAAATAAATAAATAAATAAATAAATAAATAACCGCTACACCAAACGGGCTCAGAGGGGGTTTGCCCTTGCCTGCCTCTGTGTGGCGACTCTGGACTTCCTTGGTGGTCTCGCATTCAAGGACTAAACAGGGCCAATCCAGCATAGTTTCTGAGGTCTGGTGAGACCAGATTAGCCTGGGGCCATCAAGGTCAGAGCAAAAGGACACAATACAAGCCCAAAGGTCCCAATTCTCTGATTCGAGATAGGGTAGTTTTATATGTTATTAGCCACTGTGTATTGTTGGAACTCTCCGTCTGGGGCAAGTGGTGCTCTGTATTCCTGGTGCTTGGGAGGGACAACAGTGGGAGGACTGAACCAACTTATAGTTTATCTTACGTTTTTAAGTCTGGGGGAGTGATGCTTTGCATTCTTGGTGCTGGCAGGGGAGGCAACAGTGAGAGGGCTTCTAGTGTCCTGGCCCTACTGGTGGACCTCCTGATGGCACCTGGAGTTTTTTTGCCACTGTGTGACATGGAGTGTTGGACTGGATGGGCCATTGGCCTGATCCAACATGGCTTCTCTTATGCTCTTATTTGACTCAGAGTGTTGAACTGGATGGGCCATTGGCCTGATCCAACATGGCTTCTCTTATGTTCTTATGTGACACGGAGTGTTGGACTGGATGGGCCATTGGCCTGATCCAACATGGCTTCTCTTATGTGACACAGAGTGTTGGACTGGATGGGCCATTGGCCTGATCCAACATGGCCTCTCTTATGTTCTTATGTCTGGGGCAAGTGATGCTCTGCATTCTTTGTACTTGTGAGGGACAACAGTTTGAGGACTTCTAGTGTCCTGGCCGCACTGATGGACCTCCTGATAGCACCTGTTTTTTTTTTTACCACTGTGTGACACAGAGTGTTGGACTCGATGGGCCATTGGCCTGATCCAACATGGCCTCTCTTATGTTCTTACGTTCCTATACATTTCAGAATTCCAAGCCTAGTAGAATTCACACCTCTCAAGCGCCAGGAGATGCCACAGAGCATCCGAGGTGCTGCTCGGTTGGACGAATGCCAAGAGATGTGTGTGCACTTAGAACTACAAAGGCACAGTGAGACCTGCTCATTTGGTTTTAAACTCTATCCTTTAATAGGAGAACAAGGGGTCAGCTGCTCCGTAAAATTAATGGCCATTACATTCAGAACAAACAAAGAAGGCAACACCACGCGCGGCGCAAGAAATCTCCTGGCCACCAAAGGAGGTCACGGAAACAAATACTGTGGCTAGATTATGAGAGCCGGCGAGCTAATTTTATTACCATTAATAACATTTACTTTTTCTTAATGGATGCCAAGATAATGAGGCTAATCAAATCTCATGCTTCAGGGTGCAAGCTGATTGCCTGGAGAGGTCAGCAAGAGTGCCGCTTCTCCGATGGGGAATACTCAGGACACACAATGGGCTTCTCATCACGCTTTGTAGGGTTGTGGCGGGAACCGCGTAGCGTTGGCTCACGAGGGGCTCTGGAGCGGGAACAATTTAGTTATTTATTTAGTTACGTTATATTTATATCCTGCCCATTCCATACAGACTCAATGGCACAAAACAGACAGTAAACAAAAACAATATTAAAACAATAAAACAATTCGATTAAATCGCTGAGCAGTCGGGTTAAAATGGATAAAAGGAAGGATTTCTGCACCCAAAGGGTGATGAACATGTGGAATTCACTGCCACAGGAGGTGGTGGCGGCTACCAGTATAGCCAGCTTTAAGAGGGGATTGGATAAAAATATGGAGCAGAGGTCCATCAGTGTGTTGGACTGGATGGGCCATTGGCCTGATCCAACAGGGCTTCTCAAACTGGAGAGCCAGTTTGGTGCAGTGGTTAAGTGTGCGGACTCTTATCTGGGAGAACCGGGTTTGATTCCCCACTCTTCCACTTGCACCTGCTGGCATGGCCTTGGGTCAGCCATAGCTATGGCAGAGGTTGTCCTTGAAAGGGCAGCTGCTGTGAGAGCCCTCTCCAGCCCCACCCACCTCACAGGGTGTCTGTTGTGGGGGAGGAAGGGAAAAAAGATTGTGAGCCGCTCTGAGACTCTTCGGAGTGGAGGGCGGGATATAAATCCAATATCTTCTTCTTCTCTGATCCAACAGGGCTTCTCTTATGTTCTTAAAACAATCAGATAAATGACAATGGTGCTACTTCAGGCGGATCATATAATATTTTCTTTCTCGCGTGCACAGATCCTGGGCGGTTCGTAATAAGAGCGCAATGGATCCAGATGATCCCGTGAGACGTCATATGCCATCTGAAACAGTTCAGTCTTGCAGGCCCTGCGGAACTGCGATAAATCCCGCAGGGCCCTGATGGTTTCTGGAAGGGTGTTCCGAAGTATTGGGGCCGCCACCGAGAAGGCTCTTGCTCTGGTGGAGTTGAGCCCAGCCTCCTTTAGCACAGGGACAGCCAAAAGATTTTGAGAGCTTGATTACAGTGCTCTCTGGGGAGCATGTGGGGCAAGGCGGTCCCGCAGATTGGTAGGTCCTAGGCCATATGGGGCTTTGAAGGTTAATACCAGGACCTTGAAACGGATTCGGTACGCAACAGGCAGGCGGCGCAGTGCTCTCAGCACAGGCTGAATGTGCTCCTGACGAGGAAGCCCCATTAGTAGCCTGGCTGCAGCATTCTGGGAAAAAATAAGATTTCCTGGGAAGCAGAGTTACTGGTTTATACACTAGACCTTTAATCCTGGTTTAACCCTGACCCCGAGCTGACATTCTACACTAAAATCATAGGATCATGGAGTCATAGAGTTGGTTTCTCTGATTCTATTATGCCAGTGTAGAATGCCAATTTGGGGACAAAGCTAAACCAGGATTAAAGGTCTAGTTGAGACTGATTGTTCTCTAGTCTTGTGAACTGTGCAGACAGATGGGCCCCATCCAAGGCAGACTGCATCATATCGAAGCCACTCAGGGGTGGGATTCCAGCAGGAGCTCTTGGAGGATTGGCTACATCAGGGGTGTGGCCTAATATGCAAAGGAGCTTCTGCTAGAATTCCACCCCTGAAGCCACTGATGGTCTTTAATCATGGAAGGATGTGGACATGCCCCGTAATCTCTAAATTTTGGAACCGTATTATTATGGAGATTTCCGCTTTTAGAGGATTTACAATCCCGTTCTCACTGGAGTTGATTCCCTTTGGTGTAGCGATGAAGTGCGTGAGCTCTTATCTGGGAGAACCGGGTTTGATTCCCCACTCCTCCACTTGCAGCTGTTGGAATGGCCTTGGGTCAGCCGTAGATCTTGCAGAGGTTGTCCTTGAAAGGGCAGCTGCTGGGAGAGCTCTCTCAGCCCCACCCACCTCACAGGGTGTCTGTTGTGGGGGAGGAAGGGAAAGGAGATGCTAAACTAGCCCAATGGCCCAGGCTAGCCCAAACTCATCAGATTATGGAAGCTACGCAGGTTAGGCTTTGGTTAATACTTAGAAAGGAGACCACCAAGGAAGGCTGGGGTAGCTGTACAGAGGAAGGCAATGGCAAACAACCTCTGAAGATCTCTTGCCTTGAAGATTCTATGGAACCACCACCGTAAGTCTTCTGTGACTTGATGGCACTTTTGACCACCTAAAAATAGTAGACTTGGAAAGGAGCAGAGGCTTAGACTGCATTAGATTTATGTGTCCTTTATAAAGTCTATCTCTCCCCTACCTGGCATTATAAGCAGCCCCGTGGCGCAGAGTGGTAAAGCTGCAGTACCGCAGTCCTAAGCTCTGTTCACAACTTGAGTTCGATCCCAGAGGAAGCTGGGTTCAGGTAGCCGGCTCATGGTTGACTCATAAGAACATAAGAGAAGCCATGTTAAGAACATAAGAACATAAGAGAAGCCATGTTGGATCAGGCCAACGGCCCATCAAGTCCAACACTCTGTGTCACACAGTGGCAAAAAATGTTATATACACACATACACTGTGGCTAATAGCCACTGATGGACCTGTGCTCCATATTTTTATCTAAACCCCTCTTGAAGGTGGCTATACTTGTGGCCGCCACCACCTCCTGTGGCAGTGAATTCCACATGTTAATCACCCTTTGGGTGAAGAAGTACTTCCTTTTATCCGTCTTAACCTGTCTGCTCAGCAATTTCATCGAATGCCCACGAGTTCTTGTATTGTGAGAAAGGGAGAAAAGTACTTCTTTCTCTACTTTCTCCATTCCATGCATTATCTTGTAAACCTTTATCATGTCACCCCGCAGTCGACGTTTCTCCAAGCTAAAGAGTCCCAAGCGTTTCAACCTTTCTTCATAGGGAAAGTGCTCCAGCCCTTTAATCATTCTAGTTGCCCTTCTCTGCACCTTCTCTAAAGCTATAATATCCTTTTTGAGGTGCGGCGACCAGAACTGCACACAGTACTCCAAATGAGACCGCACCATCGATTTATACAGGGGCATTATGATACTGGCTGATTTGTTTTCAATTCCCTTCCTAATAATTCCCAGCATGGCATTGGCCTTTTTTATTGTAAACGCACACTGTCTTGACACTTTCAGTGAGTTATCTATCATGACCCCAAGATCTCTCTCTTGATCAGTCTCTGCCAGTTCACACCCCATCAACTTGTATTTGTAGCTGGGATTCTTAGCCCCAATGTGCATTACTTTGCACTTGGCCACATTGAACCGCATCTGCCACGTTGACGCCCACTCACCCAGCCTCAACAGATCCCTTTGGAGTTCCTCACAATCCTCTCTGGTTCTCACCACCCTGAACAATTTAGTGTCATCCGCAAACTTGGTCACTTCACTGCTCACTCCCAACTCTAAATCATTTATGAACAAGTTAAAGAGCATGGGACCCAGTACCAAGCCCTGTGGCACCCCACTGCTTACCGTCCTCCACTGCGAAGACTGCCCATTTATACTCACTCTCTGCTTCCTATTACTCAGCCAGTTTTTGATCCACAAGAGGACCTGTCCTTTTACTCCATGATTCTCAAGCTTTCTAAGGAGCCTTTGATGAGGAACTTTATCAAAAGCTTTCTGGAAGTCAAGGTAAACAACATCTATCGGGTCTCCTTTGTCCACATGTTTGTTCACCCCCTCAAAGAAATGCAACAGGTTAGTGAGGCAAGATCTTCCCCTTGCAGAACCCATGCTGAGTCTTCCTCAATGTTGGATCAGGCCAATGGCCCATCCAGTCCAACACTCTGTGTCACATAAGAACATAAGAGAAGCCATGTTGGGATCAGGCCAATGGCCCATCCAGTCCAACACACTGTGTCACATAAGAAACATAAGAGAAGCCATGTTGGATCAGGCCAATGGCCCATCCAGTCCAACACTCTGTGTCACATAAGAGAAACCATGTTGGATCAGCCAATGGCCCATCCAGTCCAACACTCTGTGTCACATAAGAGAAACCATGTTGGATCAGGCCAATGGCCCATCCAGTCCAACACTCTGTATCACAAGAGAAACCATGTTGGATCAGGCCAATGGCCCATCCAGTCCAACACTCTGTATCACAAGAGAAACCATGTTGGATCAGGCCAATGGCCCATCCAGTCCAACACTCTGTATCACAAGAGAAACCATGTTGGATCAGGCCAATGGCCCATCCAGTCCCAACACTCTGTGTCACACAGTGGCAAAAA